>NC_083466.1:21712090-21734947 GCF_030014155.1 Tachysurus vachellii | reverse complement strand
ACTCGTACCCAGAGAGCAAAGCGTTCACATGTCCTACAATGATCTGAACTTCATACAACATTTTAAACTTGTTGAACATTTGAAAAATTGTTAATTGTAATTCTCTAAGACCTGAAAAAATGGGAAAAAATATGTTTTGAGGCCAAGGCTAAAATGATTTACGGTCATTACATACAACACTGATCATCACCTGGTATCATTCACCATCACTCTCCCTACCCTACCTAAAACTACCTCTCACCCCCTTGCTCTTACCCGCCGCAACCTTCACTCTGTCTCCCCTTCTTCTGTAGCTTCTGGCACTCTTTCTTCCGATACAGACCGGTATCACTTCTCTCATTTCTTTCAAAAATTCTTGAGCGCATTGTCTATAATCAACTGTCTCTCACAGAACAACCTCCAAGACCCCAACCAGTCTGGCTGTAAAGCAGCTCATTCCACAGAGACAGCCCTTTTGGATGTCTCTGAGAAACTACATGCTGCTAGATCAGCCAAACTGTCATCTGTCCTTATCCTCCTTGACCTTTCAGCAGCATTTGATACGATCAACCACGAGACTCTCTTAACCACCCTCAGGAGTCTTGGGATTTGCGGCTCAGCTTGGGAATGGTTTGCTTCCTACCTGGAAGGACGCTCATATCAAGTAACATGGAAGGGAGTGACATCTGCTCCATGCAGACTCTCCACTGGCGTCCCACAGGGCTCAGTACTTGGTCCTCTTCTTTTCTCCCTGTATACTCACTCTCTTGGGGAAGTTATTTCCTCACATGGGTTCTCTTACCACTGCTATGCTGATGATACACAACTTATCTTCTCTTTCCCACCCTTAGATGCCACAGCTTCTGACCGGATCTCAGCATGTCTGGCAGAAATTTCATCATGAGTGACTGCTCATCAGTTAAATGCTAGCAAAACTGAACTGCTGTTCATCCCAGGTGACTCATCCCCAGGTCATGACCTTGCTATATCCTTGCACAACGATCTGATCTCCCCTTCAGACACAGCTCGCAACCTTGGGGTAACCATGGACAATCAGCTGTCCTTTTCCTCTCATGTTGCTAATGTGACTCGCTCATGTCGGTTTCTTCTCTACAACATTAGAAGGATTTGGCCATTTCTGTCCACACAGGCTGCTCAGGTACTTATTCAGTCTCTTGTCATCTCTAGACTGGATTACTGAATGCAATCTGTCCTCTGCAAATGATCCAAAATGCAGCTGCCCGGCTTGTTTTCAACCTGCCAAAGTTCTCGCATACCACCCCGCTGCTGCGATCCCTCCACTGGCTTCCAGTAGCTGCACGCATCAGATTCAAAACACTGATGCTGGCCTACAAAGCCAAAAATGGACCAGCTCCCTCTTACCTCAAAGCCCTCATCACTCCTCACACTGCACCCCGCACCCTCCGATCTACCAGCACTGCTCGACTGGTTCCACCATCTCTCAGGGTAAGAGGCAAGCATACTACAAGACTCTTCTCTGTACTGGCACCAAGGTGGTGGAATGAACTTCCCCTAGAGGTCCGGACAGCTGAGTCACTGGCTATTTTCAAGCGGCAGTTGAAGACCTACTTCTTCAGGAAACACTTCAACTAGCACTTCTTTCCTTATCTTTTGCATTTAAAAAAAAAAAAAAAACCCTTTGACACTTTTTCATTGTAATTTTCAACAAATGTTTTAAACTCATGGTATCTTAAGTATGTAACTTACTGAGCCAGCATTAATGTATCCAATGTTAGAGATTTAAGCACTTATGTACGTCGCTCTGGATAAGGGCGTCTGCCAAATGCTGTAAATGTAAATGTAAATGTAAAAACACTACCAAGTGTTCAAGTTTTATTTATCTTTTAGCATTTTCTTTTGTACATTTATATACAAAGTTCAGCTCCTCTATCACTCCTAAACACAAATTATCCTCAAAGCTTACGTAAAAGTGTGTATGAGCTTCAGCCCTCAGCTACCTTCATGATGTCATTTATTATTTTGTTTGTTTATTAGTTAGTTAGTTGTTAATTATCAGGGGTTTTTTATGTTGATGCTGTGTCTGTACAGACACCAACTCTTTACAGTCAAGGATTCACAGTAACCAGCAAAGCTGCTCCACATCTGCAGAATTTCAGTTCTTACTGGGATGTGAACTCACAACCTTCCAAAGCAAAGCAAATCTGTGACACTGACCATGTTAATGTTTTTACAAATCTTTTACAAAGTCTTATCCCTTCCATGTGAAGTACATGTCAGGATGATCCTCAGAGGGATTTGATCTAATATATTGCTCTACAGCATAGGTCACTAACAGGCGGACCGCGGTCCGGGTCCGGACCCAGAAGCTGTCCAATACGGACCCGGACCCACGGCCAAAACAAAAGGTTATGAATTAAAACTTGACGGAGCGCTTCTATTTTATCTGTCACAGCTTTTGCAATCTTTATGGTAAAGGTAGTGGAAACGCACAGACCAATTTCATGCGAGTTAATCCATCCCACGTGATAGGACTCGTAAACACGATAGTGCTAGTGATAGTGCATTCCTGAAGTAAACACTGCGACTCAATAGTGCAAGACAGATGAGATGAAAGAAAGATAGCGATACATGTAGAAAAAAAAGGGAGAGAAACAGACGAGTGAGACGGAGAAAGGGAGAGAAACAGACGAGTGAGACGGAGAAAGGGAGAGAAACAGATGAGTGAGACAGAGAAAGGGAGAGAAACAGACGAGTGAGACGGAGAAAGGGAGAGAAACAGACGAGTGAGACGGAGAAAGGGAGAGAAACAGACGAGTGAGACGGAGAAAGGGAGAGAAACAGACAAGTGAGACGGAGAAAGGGAGAATAAAGAACAAATGGTGCTCTCCAAAAAAAGAAAAGTGGACAGCGAAAACATTTAATCCAGAATGGACGGACTCATTTCTGTTCACACTTCCCACTTCACACTAAATCAGTGTGTCTCATATGTTCAGAAACCGTGGCACTTATTAAAAGTGACAATGTGAAACGCCATTCTGAGACAAAACAAAGGTTTTGAACAAACATATCCACTCAAATCTGAAGACAGTGTCCCTGAGACATCTTTCCCAGGTCTGAGGGAAGTAGCCCTACACATCCTGACCATGTTTGGCTCTACATACAACTGCGAGGCAGCTTTCTCTACAATGAACATAATCCAATCTAAATATGGTTCCAGGGTCACTAATGAGCACCTCCACATGTGTATGAGAGCGGCCCTGACTCCATTCAAGCCCAGGTTTAACATCCTGCCAAGCTAGAGCTCAGTTCTCTCACTGAGATATAAAAGGGAAAGTTAAGCACTTTATTTAAACATACACAATTTTCACATTTTATTTATTTTCTCTTATTTTGAAATGTAGCCCTACTTTTATTTAATGAGAGAATGTTATACATGTCTACAATCATACATATGTTCAGTTCTATGTTACATGACAATAAATATTGTCAAAATGTTTTTGAATTGTACTGAATTTATTTGATTTGACAGTCAGGTTTTGATTGCTTGCAGATGTTGATACAACTACTAGGCTACTTAAATATATATCACACTAACTAGTTAGACATTATGATCTTCTGGACCTTTGCTTCAAGAAATTTTCTCTTACTGGACCTCTTTCAATTTTAGTTGAATACCTCTGCTCTACAGGTAACATTCTCTTTCAGTGCATTTGGGTTGACCCCAAATAATTCCTCAACCTTGTTCAGTAAACAGGATATGAGGTCACATTGAGTGTGAATATGCACTCATCACTGGACAAGCAGATAGTGATCTTTAATATTTGTGCACATAGCTCCTAAGGCATACTACAAGCTGGGACATCACAGCTGTGTCTTTGTGCCATTTCAACAATCAAGAGATTTATGAGAACCAGACTCATTTCCTTTGATGAGGAACGGGCAATTGTTGTCACGTCATTGTAACCGCATGGCATAAACCTGTCATGAATAATACAATACATAACAGTTACCTCGTCTGGCTTGCATTCCAATCCCAAGTAATTAACAGTTGAGACATGATACAACTGAGCAGATTAATAGGATAATGATTTTCAATGCAAGAACATCTTCAGAAAAGAGGGCTTTGGATTTATACGGCAACATGACAAGCTGAATTTGTTCAAAAATTTGTACAAAGAATTTAAATCATTGATGTGACGCAAAAAAAATAAAATGTAGAAATATAACTACCTTAATTGTTAACAGTTTATAAATAAGTATAATGTTAAGTATTTTTTGTTCTTGTCACAGCAAGGCTGGTTTATTTTTTTAAATACTCAAGTAAAAGAACTACAACTTAATTATTTTGGAAAAAAAATGGTGCCGTTACACCATGAAGTCAATAACTGTAAGAAGACTTACAGTAATGTACATGTACAGCAGTTTGTTACTTTTACATCCCTGGACACAGCAACGGCAAACTGGTTATTTTGTACAGTGTGATAGAAACGTTAATCCACTTTAGAATAAACACAGCATTATCTGGTGTGTATTCAAGTTCGAAAATGTACTTTCCTTGGAAAGGCAACAAAACGCTTGAAATTGTATAGACTTTAGCTTTGACGTGGTTTCCGCTGCAGTGTCAACTTTTCTTCTACTGGTTCCTGCTGTACAAGCGGTAATTTCTACCAGAACATTCCACCCACTGGTGAAAGACTTTTAGCTAACAAAGTGATCTAATGGTTTCAGGATGTGAGGTTGGGAAAACATTGTGAAGTAAAATACAGTGCCTGTAACTGGCTTGGTGAAGGTTTGAGCTGCATGCCTGTGGAAAAACAAACCAGTAGAGAAGATAGCATTGAATTGTTGCAGGTTATTGATCAGTTTGACAAATTTATCTTTCCCACAATTACGAAAGCATATAAACGTATCTAGACTTTGGAGCCCTAAAAATCCAAACTTTAAATCAATTGGACTGAGAAACTGTTATCTTGTTGAGAAACAAAATAAAGGTTTTATGTTAAAAAGTGTGTCCAGTGCAGTAGGGTTTAGTTTTTTTTAATGTAAATATGTTTTAATTGTAATCAGAAGCAGATTTGCATTACATTGCACAGGGGCGGTTCTAGGATTTCATCTGAAATATGACTACATAGTAAGCCAAAAGTTATGGTATTATTTAAAATGGCAAAAGTGGACACCAAAATTTTATGCATGATGTAATGATGCCAGTCTTGAATCAAATCAGTTCATATTTCACATCACTCCAGTCCTCAGGTCCTTACACTGGCTTCCAGTTACATTTAGAATAGATTTTAAAGTATTGTTACTCGTTTATAAATCACTTCATGGCTTAGGACCGAAGTACATTACAGATATGCTAACTGAATATAAACCAAGCAGACTACTCAGATCATTAGGATCAGGTCAGTTAGAGATACCAAGGGTTCACTCAAAACAAGATGCGTCAGCATTTAGTTATTACGCCACCTATAACTGGAATCAGCTTCCAGAAGAGATCAGATGTGTTTCAACAGTAGACACTTTTAAATCAAGATTAAAAACAGATCTGTTTAACTCTGCATTTACTAAATGAGCACTGTGCTGATTCACACTGACTGCACTTTTTATCCAAATCACTTTTACTCCTGTTTTTTTCTTTTTAACATATTTTAAACTGTTTTATTGAAATCACATTTATTTTCTTTAATTGTTCTGTTTTTATTATGATTTTATCGTGTGTCTCATTTTTACATATATTTTTTTTCTCTCTTATAAACTGTTTGATAATTTCTATGTAAAGCACTTTGAATGACCTCTGTGTATGAAATGTGCTATACAAATAAACGTGCCTTGCTTTTGGTTGCCGTCTTTGCGGCTTTCCGCCAATTAACGTTATAGATAAACGCCTCCAGCTCTGACTGCGCGTGCACGCTGCGCGTACCTGTGCTTCTCCGTTCTAATAAAAGCAGACAGCTGATGGGGCACTTTTCAAAGACTACAACGCATGCTCGTAAAAGCAAAGTAAAAAAAATCGCACCTGGGTCAAACTGATAAATAATTTTCTTTCCCATCGAAGACATGTCCTGCATTTTTGCGTAATTTATATTGTTTATTTTTTTAAAGTAATAATTATACTTATAGTTTTAGGGTGCCTGAGATCACATACAGGGGGCTGGAGCCACTCTAAAAAGGTCTAGAACCGCCCCTGACATTGCAAGAGTTAGTTTCAATAAAATATCTGCTCAAAAAGTCAGTCTCTTTGGTGTCCAGGCTGTAAAATATCTAAATTATGTGCATCAACATCATCCAAGCAGTCAAGACATGCTGGTGTTGAACCAGCATTCAGTCACATGTGTGTGTGCTGTGGTACGAACAAAGAGCAGGTGGCTATGTTGGTTTGGATTTTCAGCTAAGCTAAAAATCTAAAAATTCCAGCAAAATCTCTGACTAAATTGTTAAATCGTCAAAAGCTGCTTTCCAATAAACAGTTGAATCATCTCATTCTCAACTATAAACCACTACAGACCATAAGAAAAGACACCTCTTCAAAAACAAGCCAAAGAATTTATTACATTCTCAGAGTTTTGCAATACGGCGCCAGAAGAAAGGTCTTCAGACTTTAACGATGGCTTTCCCCATGTTTTCTCCCTGCAGCATCCCCATGAAGGCAGCTGGCATGTTCTCAAACCCAACAGTCACATGCTCTCTACACTTCAGCTTTCCCTGCAGAAGAACAAAAAAAAAAAAAAAAGCCAGTTTGCAAAACGGAAACAAGACTCTATAATACTTTACCAGGATGCTGTCAGTGATGAGTTAAGACATTTAGAAGATTAAGCTACTTGCCTCCTGCAGCCAAGTCAACAGCCTTCTCAGAGACTCGTCATTTTTATGCGCCCATCTCCCCACCAGGAAGCCCTCCATACGCAACTCCTTAAAGATCATATGCATGTGTGGATAAGGACCTGTGAGAGATAGAGAGATGAAAAACACACACAAAAACACACACTTCATTATACACAATTGCACAGATGGGAAAAGTGTGATGATCATGTCATGGATGGCTTGGACCGTTCCCTGTCTGAACACCAGGGGCCTGTTTCAGAAAGGAGCTTCAACCAACTCTGAGTTTAAACTTGAACTCTGAGTTGACAAACCCTGAGTTGGGAAACTCTGAGTTTTCGGTTACAGAACAGCTGAAAAGAGTTAGTTTTATCAACTCTAAGTTGACTGACTCTGAGTTAAGCGCGTGCACCACAACTAAAAAAAGCCATTATCAATGGAGTGCAGATATAACGAGTCACCATGGTAACAGCTTCAGACAAAAAAAAAAGTCTGCATATTTCTCACCAGCAGAACTGGAACTGCTTATGGTTTTGGGTTTGGCTTAGGGTTTATCAACTCAGAGTTCAAGTTTAAACTCAGAGTTGGTTGAACCTCCTTTCTGAAACAGGCCCCAGGGGGACGTTGTGGCTGGTTTTGTTTTTCTTTTGTGTTTACGTGTGTTAGCCCCGCCCTATCCTTAATCCTTTCCGCCTCTGCATGCCTGTTCCTTGTGTTTCAATTGTCCTCCCTATTTATACCGGTTTTCTTGTGTGTTGTTTGCTGAGTCCTTGTGTTTGTTTTTGTGTGTTTTGGCTTGTTGTAATGTCTAATGTTTTTTTTGCACCCCCCCCCAAAAAAAAAAAAAATCCTATACAATCTACAAACCCAATACCATAAACACATAATAGTAATAAAGTATTAAAAGAAAAGACAGTAGTGAGAGCAGCTCTGCTGTATGGGTTAGAGACTGTAGTAGTGAGGAAAAGACGGAGGTAGCAGAAATGAGGATGTTGCGGTTCTCTTTAGGAGTGACGAGGATGGACAGGATTAGGAACGAGCACATCAGAGGGACAGAGAGGATAGATTGAGATGGTATGGACATGTACAGAGGAGGGAGACGGTTATATTGGTAGAAAGATTTTAGAGATGGAGCTGCCAGGCAAAAGGTCAAGAGGAAGGCCAAAGAGGAGATTTATGGATGTGTTAAAAGAGGACATGAAGTTAATTGGTGCGAGAGTAGAGGATGCTGAGGATAGAGTTAGGTGGAAACAGATGATTCACTGTGGAGACCCCTAACCGGAAAAGCCGTCAGTAGAATAATAATAATAAAGTATTAAAAGTGAGTCTTGTATTGAATACTCCTCTAACAATTACTTGTTTGTTCTATTCATTAATTTACATTTGTATAGAAAAGTTCTGCTGCAGTTACTGTAGAACTCATATTTATTGCTAGATCAGATTGAGGTTTTTCCTGTAATGTAGACAGACCTATTTGGGGTTCTTTATCATTGTAAAGGGAAATTCCTCCACAAACTGCAATCCTCCCAAACTGCTTCATCTGTGAGAGTGCGACGGTGGAGAACTGTCCACCAACCTGTTAAAATACATTTATAATGCCTGTTATTGTAAACCAAGTGAAAATGGGAATACTAGACCATCGTTTCACTATGGTCGTATAAATAAGACGCCTACTGAAGCACTCAGCTTGCTACTAGAGGAACTTCATTTCTTACATTCTCAAAGTAGCACTCATATCCCTCTGGTGAGGCCTGTTTTAGAGCTTCCTCCAGAGATGGCACAGTTTTGTAGTTGAAAGCATGGTCAAAACCGAGCTCTTTTAGAAAGGCCACTTTAGCATCGCTCCCAGCTGAACCCACCACTTTACAGCCTTTCAGTTTAGCGATCTGACCCACAACACTGCCCACAGCACCAGCCGCCGCGTTCACCAGGAGCATCTCACCCGGTTTGATGGCCAATACCTCTTCTAAACCATACAGGGCAGTCAGCCTGAAGCAAAAAAAAAAAAACAAAACAAACAAGAGCACTTCTGATTACTGTTGATCCCTTTGATTCTGAAATAGTTAAAAAGACCAGGGGTTTGTAATAAACATTTTTCAATCTGAAGTGAAATTCATGCCATGCTTAATGCAGCAAGCTCTCCAAAAATGAAAAGGAGCATCAGCAAGTAAAAACCTCCACAGAGCTTAAGTAAAAAGCATGCACACTTCCCTCTGAAGAGAAGCCAAGATCATAATATAAAACATCTGTTTCCCCAAAAGGAGACGTGATTAAAAACTTCCAGCACACATCAGTCTCTACGGTTTCAAATTTAAGTTTGTACCCTGGCATGCCGATGCCCCCGAGTGCAAGAGAAAGAGGAACATCCTTAGGCCAGTCGCTCAGTACCCGAATTAAACCGGTTCCATCTGATACAGTGTGTGTCCTCCATCCGCATCGACCAACCACATGACTGCCCTCAGGAAAAGCTGGGTTTTTACTCTGAATTACTCTGAGGAGAAAACATTAAATGTAAGAGAAGGTGCATAAATAACTGCATTTCTTATAACAGTAAGGTAACTAAGAAATAGGAAAATTACTTACTTGGCCACCTGAGTTCCGATCATCACATCTCCTGGCTGCATTCGCACACGACTATAAGGTCTGAAAATGAAATGCCAATCAATGCAACAACAAGTAAATATGATTAATATGTCAAACAGAAGACAAAAAAAATAGCTCTGGTATGAAGAGAGGAACAATTATACATGAATGGAATTAAACAAATGTGCAAACACCAGCCAGAGTCTAGCTGCAAACCAAATGGCTCGAATGAGCAGAATTTCCTCAGACATCAAAAATTACTGTTTTTTAAAAATCTTAAAAGTATGAAGAGCAAATCCTGAGAAAATCTCGGAAAATACTGACCCAAAGACAGGGTTCAAATATTTACATACATGTTAATAAAGGCTGAATGAACCTCATATCAGTCCTAAGGATTGACAGATGAATTTACATTGTTACAGTTTATTTCAGTGTATACAACTGATCAATTGAGGGTTAAGGGCCTTGCTCAGGGGCCCAGCAGTGGCAGCTTGGTGGACCTGGGAACCGTCTGGTCAGTAGTCCTTAACCACTAGGCTATTACATCCCATGAATGCTTACCGCATGTAGGGATCCACACTTAGGAACACTGCTTCCAGAAGTACCTCTGCAAAAATGATCCACAATAAGTGAAAAGAAGACATGCACAAAGCAGACAGATAATGAAATGTAGATTTCATGACCTGACCTCCATCTTTGGGCTCAGGCAGCTGCTCCAGCTTCAGCTCCAAGTCACTGTTTTTAGGAAATCCCTCAAAGTGCTGCTTCAGGATCCAGGTCTTGGCTTGAACCATGGTGCTTTCCTTAAGACAACTAGGGCAAACAAAGAACAGTGTAAAATTACTGTAAAATTCCAGGCAACCTCGAATCGACTCATTGAATCGACTCATTCTACGTAATGAATCTAAATCATTGATTCTACGCAATGAAAATAAATGTTCCTGTTTAGCCAATGGAGAGGTAAAGTAAGTAAGCAGGAGATTTCCTGACAAACAAAGCACCTCTTTTCACATCGCAAACATCAGCAGTCTGTCACTATTCTTTCGCAAACAGATAAAATTATTTTCTGGAATCGACTCCATTGAGTTCCAAAATCAGGAATCAGATTGGGAGTCGATTTCAAAATCACAAAAGCAAGCTACGGATATAAGTTGGAACATAAAGGAAAATAAGTTAAAGCTATTGCTACGCCATTATTTTTTTATACCAAACGTATTTTTCTTGCAATAACGCTACATAAAAGTGCACATATCGTTCATATATAGGTTATGTACAAGTTCATTTTTACTTGCTGTACCTGTGCAACTCCTCTCCAGTGGGAATTCAGTGCTCTGTGGTGTGGAGGTGGGCTTTTGGATGTATCCTTTTTTTCCATTGGCTTACGCTAGATCACTTGGATTCCAATTGGCTGACACGAAGTGTCAATCAACCATATCCGACTTGGCGGTTAAAAAAATTAGCACAATAAAACTTTTTTTTAAAGACTCCCATTGAAACTTGTACTCGGTTGTTTTATTTCATTATGACTTAATACTTGATTTATATATAATATATAATATTTAATTTCAAATGAACCACAACAGCCCACCCATATGGAATGACGTAACATGCGCGCGCCGTTCTCTAGTTTTGAATAGGCTTCACGAGACGCTCATCTGTGAGAGATTAGCAACACAGGCTACTTGTTCGTGAGACAAACAAACTAACCACGACTTTTGTTAACAGGTAAGAATCTAAAATACATCTATTTTTCACCAGCTAGTGTTCACTAGTTCACTGCTTTGTTGACACTATCACGCTAACTTGTTAGCTTACTGTTAGCTTGTATACTTCATTGGTTAGCATGCTAACGCTATTTCTGTTCAGATTTAACGGTCACTTTATTCATACAACTTAAGCCTAGGTAGTTTTTACGGTTTTATTGGTTATTGTACCACAAAAGTAAAGTGTTTTATTCGCTTTAAATCAAATCAATGTTGTTGTTTTTTTCTCATATGTGCTGTATTTATAATAACAGATTCATAAATGTATAGAGAGACTGATAGTGTAGGCCTAATAATAAACTTATGTGTTGTTTAACAATAATATATATATATGTTTACTGCCTTGGTGTGTAAGGACACGTATCACACACATTATCCCTTCTGTGTGCCTTTTCCTCACCCTTGTCTTTTTCAGACTGAGATGAGTAGATAACAGTTATAACAGTGATTATTGTCAAAGGTTATTATACATGCAAATCGTTCCTGGTCATGATCTGACCAAAATTACAGTTTATAAGATAAGATACCTTTATTCGTCCCACAATGGGGAATTTCACTGTTACAGCAGCAAGAGTAAGAAAATGCAAATATATAAAAAGAATAGAGACATAATATAATATACAGTATGTACAAAACAAAAATGTATAAAACAAGACTTTATTATTTATTTGGTCTCTTTATTATTATTTATTTACCATTTATTTTAGGTCATAACAAATAATGAAGCATTTCAGCATTTGGAGTCAGCCATTATATCAAAGAGCAATTAATACTAGATGGAAGTTTCACTAAAACGCCCCATTCCGTTGTATTTATTTCATGCTGTGTAAAATCGCAGGTGCATTTTAATCTCCACTGAAGGCTGTTTTGAAAATCCCATAAAATGCACCTCTCTCTAGTGATTAGTATTTTCTTGGGTTATATCTGATTTTTATCTCATAATTTACTGCAGGTTTAAGTGTAAATTGTTTGGGGGTTCCACTTTCAAACAATCATGCTTGATGGGGAGAGGTTCATTGAGGCTCTGTCACGGGTGGGTTATCCAAATGTATCCTCACTCAAGAGTTCAGAATTTGATTGGTTGTTTGACACTGCACCAGCCAACCTACATCTTTTGCGCATCTTCTGTCACCGTGTGAACCGCAACAACGCCTTGACACCAGAAGAATTAAAGGCCTTTCAGGTGTTGCGTGAGTCTGGGAAGCCTATCTTGGATGAAGCGACACTTGGGGATCTGTTAAAAACATGTGGGCCAACCGAGGTGGGTGGGTCTCTGTCTTCACTTTGTGGGGAAGAGGATGTTTTGGTGGAAGATTTAGAGGTTGAACTTCAGGCCCTGCGGAAAGAGAAGCAGCTGAAGCTGCGAAGACTTAAAAAGCTGCAGGTGTTTGCTGCCAGTCGGGGAGCTGACGCATCTGCAGCACTTGGTCTACTCCAGGAAGGTAGCGGTGCAGTGAAAGATGCCAGCTCTGCTCTTGCAGCTGAAAATGCAGCCTTAAATGCTGCCTTAGAAAGTCTTGTGAAGGAGACCCAGAAGCTTGGTGGTTTCTTCAATTCTGAGAACTTGTCAATGGAAAAATATAATGAAACCACAGCAGTGCTTCTGTCCCAACTTCCTCTGGAACCCTACCTCCACCAGGAGGAGCAAAACACTAAAGCCTTGGCCATCTACACCCAGCAACAGTTCTTCCAGGGCATTTCAGACATGGTAGAAACCTCGACCTCAAAACACTTCCAGCTGACAGAGCTGAGCTGTTGCAGTGAGATTGAGGAAGAGGATGATGAGAAACTTGTGGAAAGCAGGAGGAAGGAGATGGCCCGGCTGCAGTGGGCTCACATTGTAGCACGGCACCAGTTGCTGAAAGAGCAAGCAGAGGAGCATGGAGACCAAGCAATGAAGAGCTGGCTCACTGAGCAACTCGGCAGTCAAACTCAGGTACAGCAGCCAATTCTGGTCCATATACATGTATATCTGGATTGAATACATTTGGATGTTTCTTCGTAATTTACTTGTAGAATCATTTTAAACATGTATTCCTAAACATTTGCAGCGGATGTCATATGAAATATATCTAATTAGACATTTGAAAAAAGTGTATGACCCAAAGGTGATGTAATAGATAACAATTTCACAAAGGCACGTGTCAGTCATCTGCACTTGAATCCTGTCTATAAAGTTTCTTTTTATACCTTATGGAGAATTGCCTGATGAATAAATGTAACATGCTTGCATGGAGCTTGACTTTTTTGGATGTTTGCATTGCCCTAGCTATTTTAGGTAATTATGTCTAGGTTAACAATATGTGTACAAGCATACAGAATTCCTGCAGTGTCAAATAATTCCATCTCTTATCTTTTTAACATTGCTCTATTTTTCTCTCCCCTTTGAAGCCACAGGGTTCTCTGCACACCCCCTGGCGTGAGTCTGCATTGCACTCCGAATTACTCTCTGTTCAGTCTGACCTTGATGCTCTGATGCGAGAGCCTGTCCGGGCTGCTCTGCGTGATAGTGCTCGCCTGCTGAACGTGCCTGTGGTGCGTGGTGATCTGGCACTTCAGATTGCCAGGCAGAACTATTACACAGCCAGACAGACAGAGGTCAGGGATCAGCTCCTCCGACAGAAGGCATCGTTTGAGGTGCTTCGTCTAGCACAGGACACAGAGCTCAGGAGGGGGAGAAGAACTGTGACTCAGCTGGACGAGGTCATCAGTAGGCTGGAGGGAACATTTCAGAGCACAACTCAGAGAGGGAAAATACTGACCCAGCCTGAACTGACCCAAACACCCTCCCTAGGATGTAACGCAAAACTGCAGGTCATCAGCTCTAAAGATGTAGTGTTTAGCAGGTGAGGATGAATGAATAAATGTAGAAACTGCCTTTGCTCAATGTTTTAGGATTACCTTACATACGTATGGTGTGTGTGTGTGTGTGCGTTAGACTGTTGCAGATGCTGGAGCTGGGCAAGCTCTCTGAGTGTAAGGATCCCCTCCTGACATATGGGAGGTTGGAAGCTGAAGCGTCTAGCTTGCAGAAAGATCTTGTGTCTGTTCACGGTGCTCTGGAAAGGGCAGCTCAGGAGCAGGGCTACATCAGTGCGCGTCTAGAGCATGATCGGGATGCTCTGGAGCGCTCTGCCTATTCGGATATCGTGCAGCCGCTCCTGAGGCCGCAGGTATGTGCTACAGCCACGCCTGCTCAGGAGCTCTGTCCTAATGCACAGGTATGTTTTCCTCGCATCATTCTATTCCTCACCCTCTCCGCCGTTCTGCATTCTGAGAGCTCGTATCAGCGTGAGATGATTTTGGTTATTATCAACTTGCATGTCTGGTGCTGGTTTTGCATGGCTTTTGGAGGGTGGTGTTTTTACATTCTGTAGGCAGGCGTGTACTTTTTAGGTTTTGCCTTTCTTACTAAATTCTTTAATGTTTCCTGGGTTTATGTCACTGCACCCCTTTTTCTCAGATGTGAAATTGGGATTAATGGTTTTGACCACATAAATTCAATTATAGCCTCACTGTCTTTTTATAATTGCTGAGAACAATACAGCTTTAAAGTGTGAAGCTCCTAAAATGGGAATAATTATAAATCAGAACCAAAGAGAGTCTCACGTCGTCATAGCTGCACATAGTACAGGGTGGCATTGTTTGAATTATTTAATTGTTCTTTTAATCTTTTTTTTGTCCATAGGAGGTCTCTGTTGTTCTGAGTGAGCTGGAGGAGAAGCAAAAGAATCTGTACAAGCTTTTGCAGAATGTTGTAGGAGACGTGAGGACTAAAAGGGCTCGACTAGAACAGAGCGCCACCCTCAGACGAGAGAGAGAGCTGTACGTCTACTTTCACCTGGACCCCACACTGCTTAACAAGGTGGTTCGTGAGATGGAGGCCAGAGCTGGTGTGAAGTAGACTGTGGAGCAGATTGTACCTCTTACCCCACAGAAATGGAGCTCTGAAATGGATGGAAATATCTCCAGAAATGGAGATATGGTGCAGTTTTGATGACATCTTGCGTCTTTTCTGGATTCTGGACTTCATGCTCTTTAACTGCAGACCTAACTAAAAACTCTGATATTTGGCTGTAGAAAGTACAGTTAAATATAATTTCTTTGTACATCTAATTATGGGAAAAAAGACTTTAATAAACTTTGTTAATAAAACGTAATTGTGATTCTTCTTCCTGCTCTGTTTGCCTTCATTAAATTGTATAATCTGTTTAAAGATGTGTTAAATGCACACTTGGTTAAAGAACATAAATATGGTCATGTAAAAACAAACAAAATTCAATGTGTTGGTTATCAAATTGTCCAGTACAAATTCCTCATTTGATTTCAGATAAAAATAACAACATGCGAGTGAAAATCTGATCGGCTTCACTTGTTAAAACACACAGGCTGAAGGTCTACTCTGAGCAGCACTCTTGTCTTTGTGTGTTTTAGGACAGTTAGTGAGGAAGGACAGGAGTAGGTGAGATGGAGTACCATACCTATAGCCCACTGACTGCAGGTCCTCTATCTTCAGCTGCCCAGATGGTCATGGCTGCTCTGAGAGCTCAGTATGCAGGGAGAATAGACAGGAGACCATACAGTGAGTCAGGATTAGAGAAGAATAAAAGTTTTGTATTTGGTTATAATTGTATAGAATCAGTATTCGATCTGGCACCCGTCTTCTACCTTTTGTCATACTGGCTGATCACTGCTGTAATTGTGGGTCACGGTTAGGAGAATGTTAGATTCTGTAATAATTGACAAAAATTCGAATTGTATATGGGAAAGAAATGTATTTTTAGAACTGAAGCTTTTTGTATATATATAGAGATGAATAACGCCGATATGGTGTGATATGAAGAACCTTAAATTACCAAGACAATCATTTTCACCTAAATTCACCAACACTACCATTTATTACATTTACTTAATTGATGATGGTGCCTTCATCACCAACAAAATTTCAAAGATGCCCTTTTCAACATTAAGGAAAGAAAGTCTTTGGAATCTTTGCTTTCCTACTAATGGGTTTGGAAGTATCCCCAAAGTCTAGAGACCTGTTAAAATAGTGTGTTTCAATAAAAGAAACATTGCATTTTATTACATTTCAGTAGCAGTCGGCGTGTCCCAAAAGCAGAACAACCTCACCAAAACTCTAGAACCTCACACACAGACTAACATGTGAGTTTGTGAACAAGCTAAATAAATTAAAAAAGCCAGTGATATTTCACTATATTTTTAGATACTTTATAAAATGTAAGACTTTCTCAGCTCTACTCTTATATCCTTGACGTAGGCATTATGTGTGCTCCAGCAGTCATAGGGAAAGCATACGAAATATTCCTCAGTCTGACCTCATCGAGCAGCACAAGTATAACACTGAGCCACAGTGAGTGAAGTTTCTCTGTGTTCTTTCTGTGTCTCTGAATTTTTTATGTGGCTTCAAAAAGAATAATTCTTCTTCCATCTTGCTCTCTCCAGTCTTCACAAGCAGAGAGAGAGCCAAGTATTCAAAGTGTTATCAGTAGGAGAGATGAAGCGCCCAAGTCGGCCTGACCTCCAGCAGTTACATGAGAAAGATAACACCCTTAAACAATGGGGAGCAGAGATACAAGGTGATTGGAGGCCAAGAGATTATGAAGATGATGGCAATCTGTCAGGATTTAATCCTGGTAATAATATCCCGAGTCCCAGCAAAAGCCCTCCAGAGCCAAGTCCACTGAGAGAAGAGCTTTTACACAGGAATGACTTTGTTAACAGAGGAACCCTACAGGCTGACATGGGATTGCCAAAGACACATAGCAGGACCTCAGGTAGAAAGGAAAGAATCCAGCTAATGGCTTCTCTTGAAGAGGGTAATAAAGCAGAGGCTATTACTCAAACCCCTCCTCTGAAGAGATGGAGGTTTGATAATCTGCATCTACCCATCACCAGCTGTTCAAGAAGGTTTGAGCAAGATGATTCTGGGCAGAAGAGTGACATTGTGAAAGCAAATGAAAACCTTGAGAAGATACAGTTTAAAGTTAAAACAGCCCTAACTGAAGAAATAAAAGTGGACCAGATTTCATATGGAGACGTAACAGAGAAGTTTAAATACCATTCAGGTTTGTTTGAGGGTGTTGTTAAAGATAGTAGCTGTGACAATAGGTGTGACAATTATTATGAAGAAGTAGACGAAGACTCGAGATCAGTAGAGTACCATAGACATTTGAAAGAGAAACCAACATCCAGGACTGTATGTCAGAATATTAGTCTCATCTTAGCTGACTCTTGTCACGATTCAGGTACAAATAAAACACTAACTTATGGAAGCCATCTGCCAGTTCATCACACTTTGGGTTCACTCAGAACCAGTGACTCTGATCAGGACACAGAGGACAAAGAACAAGCATCAGCAGTGGAGACAGAATCAGACAAAGTGGAACTTGTCCGTCACCGTGCTGGTAAGTGCATCCAGTAGGAGGCGCTCAAACACTTTGTGTCCATGTGAACTTCACTGTCCGGGGTAGATTAATGGCACTACGCTTAAACACTACTAGCTCCCAGAAATGTTTTGTCTCAGTTAGTACTAAAGATCAGTCCACTATAATAATATTTATTTGTATAGCACATTTCGATACATAAAATTCAGCCCAAACACTGAATTAACAAGCATCATGCAGAAACTTGCAGCAGGAACAATAAGGTTACGATTGGTGTATTGCTTACATGCTCTTAGATGGTTCTTGCTAAAATGAACTGGTGTGTATTCCTGGCATCTAGTTTTTTAATCAGTGCGCAGCAGGTCGTCACACAATAGTTTGTGGCAACGACTTGGGAAAGACCCACTTATAGTTCTCATGTCCACATACTTTTAACCATGTAAGTCTCAAAGCTAGAGGAGAAAGAAGCTCTCAGTTAAGCTAAAAGAACCTAATTAGATAATACACCTATGGGTATTTACATTAAACTCAGTTTTATGTAATTGATGACTTTGCAAATGAATGAACAGGTAACCAGCGTAACCAGTTAACCAGACATGAACTAATCCTGTCCTGTTGAACCACCTAAGTATTTTTTGCAGACGTATATGAGCATCAGTCCGATATTAAAAACGATCAGCTGGAATCCCAGGAGATTAGCGTAGAGTCAGAGAACAGTTCAGCATCTAAAGTCACAGAAACACATCAGGGCCTGAAGACCTTCTCAAAGGTATGTAGTCAGGATGGGGGCTACGCTTCGGTGTGGTTTGGTTTGTTTTATAGGTTTTAAGTGTCGTACAACATCAAACCTCGCAGACAATGAAGGGTATAATACATATAAAATCAGTTAAATATGAAATGTTTAATCACAAATCTCACCAGTTATATTTAAACATACTAACAAAACCATTGTATTGTATTGCTATAAATTTCATTTCTGGGATTTAACTTGAATCTGATTTGTACAATTTGTACCTCTTTGAACGGAGCAGCTGACACGTTTGCTCTTTCTGACCTCTCTAAAGCGCTTTGTAACACCGCTAGAATTTGCTGAAAACAACATCAGGGTGTCTGTGTGTGGGGTTTTAATGATAGGAGGAGTTTAAGTTATTCACGCATGCTACCCAGGGAGTAACGCTATATCCAGGAGCAGTTCAAGTTATTGACATTTGCATTCTTTTCATGCTGAGCTGTTCACACTGCAGTCCTCTGCACTGCAGTGCATTATGGGCAAGAAGATATCGTGTTACTTCAGTATTTAGATTAAAAAAGATATTAAAGAGTGTAGCATTATAGCATTCTTATATGTTTTTTTTTGGGGGGGGGGGGGGTGTTCAAAATAAAATATTTGAACACATCCGGTCTTGCTCAGGTTTATTAGACCTCCGTATGTGTCTGTGAAAAGTACACAAGACATGATTATTATTCATCACCTAAGGCTGTCTGTAAAGAAAGGCTTGACAGGATCTCTAGTGCTCTGTGTAAGCTATGGGGCACTTGTGAAGCTGAACCCGACGAATAATAACAAAGTGCTTACGCTGTGAAAAAACCAGGCCGACTAAAAGTGAACCGAATATTTATAGGTCAATTTGGTGTTGGCGAAGATTTCAGGACTTAAAAACAGCCATGGCTCCAATAAATATCCATATGTGTGTTACTGTTACATTTGTGTAGTGGTATTATGTTTATAAAATAAATGTATGCTGAAGTGTCAGCCATATTGATTTATAGACACAATGTGCATAATAAAGACTCCGATCTTGATAATGTGTAGCTTTCAATGTGATAAGAGAAAGCTAAATGCAGAATTGCTTCGAATATACAATATAGATTTCACACTAAGGTCACTTTGATGTCGATCTTTTTCTTTATTTTTATTTTAAAACATATGTTTAAATCCATTATTTAAATATGTTTAAATCCATTTTTCAGTTCAGTCAGTTTATTCACTCACTCATTTCTTGTCATTCATTTATAGGGAAGTCAGAGAAGTTTTGGAGTCAAGCGTGCGCAGAACTTGACCCTTCCAGCCGAGTATAACGGAAAGCGGGAGCCTCTTCGATGGTCACATGGGTTTCCTTATATCACACTGTCACAGGAGCCCTGCGTAAACCAAACCTCATGTTTCAGTGGAGAAGCTGAAGTGCAATTTATTCACCAAGCACAGCAAAGCAAAGCTACAAGGCAACTCCTATACACGCAGAAAACCACTCAGAATCAGCATATCATGCCGGAACAGACTGAATCTAACGTGGACATCAGGTCCAACATCCCTAAAGCTGCACAACAAAGGCAATCTGCTTTAGAGCTGAATGAGCAGATACATGTAGAGAGAGACAGGGATGCAGACAAGACCTCAGAACAAGACCATAAATGTACTCTAGCCTTAATCTCTGATCCCCGAGTGTGTGATGCCAGCCGTCTCTCACACGAACAGAGGACGCGTGTGTTGGAGGAGGCTGAGGAAGCAAGGGCACTGGTGGCTACGATGGTGTATCAGGATGGAACCACACAGTTGGATCCTGAGCAGGTGGGCTGAGAGACTGACTGATGGTTGTTACTCTGTACAAAGCTTGTCTGACTCTTCAAGCACTTCGTCGTTTCGCATTTGTTTAATGACTCTCTCAGCTAAGTGCTCTGAACGTTCAGTGCGATTGTCATTCATCATTTTATTGATTTTACATCATACATAAAATGTGTTTTGCCAGACAGTGAATAAGTGTGTCTCTACAATGTGTCTTGTGGCTTTCACAGCAACAACAAGACCTGTTGCTTTTGAGACACCAGTCTTATAGCCATCAGAAAACGCCGCCTTTTTGATTACAATTATACAAATGCACACTGCTACTGTTACTGTTACTGTGACAGTGTAAAATTAATTACAGGACCGTTAACATACCAATATAGTAATAAAATCAATTAAGAAATGTTAAATGTACTTCATGAGGGAAATCATTTTAATACATTTCCCCACCAAATCAGTTTTATTTGGTTTGACCTTTCCATGCAGAAATGCCCCCCTGCTGTGTGTGGAGTTTTGGTTCTGCTGAAGAAGAACATGAATTCACTTGTTCTGGAGACGTCTGGAGCAGCTGGGGAGAGATTGCTGTTTCTGAGACTCAAACAGACACCTGTTTGGTCTCAGCAAGACGTAAAACACAACCAGGATCTCTTCACAAGGTGTGTGAGTGCATATGTGTGTGTGTGTGTGTGAGGTTTAAGCTTGATTGCTTTAGTCATGGCAAGTACCAGTCTATCGGAAGGCAACATGCATAAACATTCACACAATCATTCACAGCTAGGGGCAATTCTTTTAGCCTATCTATCTTCTGGCATGTTTTTTTGGGGAAATGGGAGAAAATCAGAGAACCCTGTACATAGAAAGTACATGTTAATTCTCACTGGAGTTATGACACGAGTACATTAGCAAGATAGCTAACTAAGAAAGCTAAGTGCATAGAACTTTTTTTTTAAACTATTTATTTTACAGCTCCCTTGTTCGTGTCTGTTATAGAGAGATACTGGTGAAGATGGTGTGTGGAACCCACATTTTAGTGTGTTATAAATCTAAAGACCTCCTTCGAACAGCACTCAGGCATTTCAACAAGGATCTGACCTGGAAACAAGGCAAGACCAACACACACACACACACACACACACACACACACACACGCACACACCATGGACTTTTGTATATCTGAAGCTCTTTAGCATCAGTGTAAACTATAGGTGATACAAATACCATTATTTTTCAACCCTAGACAGAAACCTACACCAACCACTCTTGTGTATTTATCACTCATCCAGACACCAACTATGTGGTTAGAAATACACAGAGAGTCTGATAAATCTCTGCAGATGTGTGGAGGTTTCCAGTCTTTGCTCTGTAACTGTATGTTAGTATTCATAAGTATACAGTATATTGAATAAAAAATAGTACATTTTTTAAACATTTCCCTCCCCTTTATCATATTTATTCACCTCTGTCAGATAATCTGGCACCATAGTCATAGCTCGCACCGTTGCTCAGGTCTGTCGTGTAGACACCGAGATTCGTTACGTATCTGTGATATCCATCATATCTGTACCACCCACATCTCTAACAGCTCGTGTTCAAGATTTATGAAAAAATGACGGACGATCCGTTAAATCGAAAGCGAAAGCTTGCTGAAAGCTTTTCTGCAGGATCATAGCATTTCCTTACTTCGAAGTTAACTTTATTTAAAAGAGCCAGAAACCTTGGTATAAACTTTTAGAATCTCACACATAGGCAACTGCGGTTCTGTCTTCATTTACAAATCCAGTACATATAGAAATAAACAAAACTAGCACACACAGACATTACTTGTATACTGTATATGAACATTTACTGTAGTACACTGGATTCCGGCTGCTTCTCGAATAAAGTCGTACTGTTTACATTAAAGCATTTTGTGTCCCGTACACATCACAGAGGTTCCGGTTCCTCACACTCAGTTTCTCTGTGTTTTTTTTTATTCTAGACTGACTGAGCATTAGGAGGGTGCTGTATAAAAAAAGCAGTATCATTATTTACACATTACCTCAAGTTGTTTGCTAATGGCAAAAAGGAAGAAATACACTGACTTAAGCAGCATAACTGAATTTTTTTTTACTTTATGGAATCCCAGAGTTAAATGTTTACAGGCTGTTTACACACTTTTTTTTACTTTTTTGTTCTTTCCACACACTGTCTAACATTTTAGTCGTTTGCAGATACTGTACAATATTTCAGTCGTTTTGCACATACTGTACAATATCTCAGTTGTTTACTGTTTTTGCACAATCCTGTGCATTATCTCAGGGACCCTGCTGCTAAGAAACTGTGTTCATTCTAGTATTACTGCACACAATATTGTCTGAACATACAGTATTTACACTGGTCGGTCGGCGCTGTTTCTGTTTATTGTCTTTTGTGTATTGATTTTTTTGTATTTTTGTATTGTCTTGTAACTTTTTGTCTGCACTGTCTTTTGTCCTGCACTGTCATGTCTGTCTTGTTTGTCTTGTCCTGCACTGTTTGCACCAGGTTGCACAGATGCACTTTATGTGGCTAGGACTACTTACTAAATCTTAGCTCTGTCTGTGTTCTATGTAGCACCATCGTCTTGGAGAAATGTTGTTTTATTTCACTGTGTACTGCAACAGATATATACTGTATGGTTGAAATGACCATAAAAGCTTCTTGACTTGACTTGACTTGACCCCTGTGCTATACCGTATTGTATATACAGTACAGAAAGTCTTTACCTTTACCGTATCTGGATACC